>NT_176751.1:0-13184 GCF_000188095.3 Bombus impatiens | reverse complement strand
TTCGCTCGGTACGAAATCGACTTTGAATTTTCGCTCGGTACGCGTGCGGTACGTTATAACCGATCTCACTGTAGATCGTTGTCTCGATGCAAAAATAAAAAAAAAATTAAAAAAAAATTTTTATTATATATAACTGAATTGTTACTTTACATTTTACGGGTGCAGTATATATTTCACAATGGATTTTTATTTTTCTCCCGTAAATATAATACGTAACTATTATTCGCGAATGTAATGTATTTAAGGAATACATTTTCGAAAGCCTCTCTCCGGCGCGCAGAAAATATTTACAAATTAGGAGAATATTTCGTAAGCCAATAATATTTCGAAAAAGAAATTTCTCAAATTCAGTAGCTTATTTTATCCGTCACATTTATATCACGAACACATTGCGATCTTATAGAACATAATACTTCGGTTTAACGTATATCGTATTACCACCCTCGCGCGATCCCCTCTAAATCCTGGCGCTTTTTTTCCTCGAGGTCGCTTCAACCTGAATTTTACATGTTTCAAGGGATTAACGACCAAACGAAAGTTTCGGCTTGGCAACAGAGGTTGCACGCTTCAATATCTTCAGCGTCGTGAATTTTTCTGGAGAATTACGGAAGAACTTTAATTATAAAGGAGATAACGACAAGTGCCCGTGATATCGGTGCTTTCATAGAAAACTCTTACAAGAAGAGGGGAAAAGAAAAATGGGAAGCAGGAAACCTGATATTCTGCTCGATGGAACAACACTTCAAGCCTTACAACTGAGTAAAAATGAGACGAACTTCCCAATCGTGCATAGTTACGTAAGAAATGCTTAACTGCGTGTATGCACACAAATGCACATATATATTAGCGTTAAATATGGATGTGTATCGCGCCAATATGTTCCAAGTGCTAAATTCAAAGCACAAAGTCATTTGCTTGAAGAAATTGTAATAGCCAAATATCGGTGAATCTGAATCTACTATAAAATGCATATAATACGCGATGCTTCTTTAACAACTGGCATTTTAATATCTTCGTACATATGCATATGAACGTATGAAAGACGACGAAGGGAAAAAGTTGCATGGGAAGATTCTCTTTGTACATTTCTCTGAAGGGATTCGATAAAACGGAACGTCGTCTTTAACTCTTTAGATGGAACTATACGTCAAGCTGAGATGTATTCTTCGTTAGAATATTGCAACATTTTCTCGTGAAATTGTATTCAAAGCTTCCGAGAAATGTTAATTCGACGAGACGTCGAGTTTCGATTGGCACGGCGAGGTGTTTGACGAATACTCGACGAACGTGCTTGAGGAAGTCTCGTAATTTAGTTAAGAATTAATTTGGTTCGCTTTAGATTATCAGTCTTGTCCAATTTTGTTTCTTTTTCATATAATAGAAAATTGTAAGTAGAGTACAATAATTTACTTGTACGTAGTATGGCAACACAGTCACATTACTAAAAATTTCTGACTAAATATAACTGCGTGGTCTCTTGAGGAAGCACTGCTATCTCTAAGGAAGATTAGATGTAAGAGAAAACGATGGAGGACAAGGTGCTAAGAACTAAGAAGTAAATTCGTAGCCAATTCTCTTTCACAATATAATGGAACGTTAAAAACGGAATTTCATAATATCATGTATATTAATTGAAACAAAGATTGCAAATAAATTATCGTATTAACACAAGCGTAGCCTTTAAAAAATTAAATTCAAGATACAACTTATTTGGATGACACATTGTCTTCCTCAATTGCACGATTTGCTGTATATATCGACGCTATAGGTCCGATGTGTGGGACTGGAAACAGTAAACTGTGCCGCGAAGGGGCTACGTTTCGAGTCGAAGTTTTGGACGTATTATCGTCGAGATTGAATCTGTGCAGATTACTCGGGCATCTTCGGACGAAATGTGGCAACGGTGTCGCAGCGTGTTCTCGATCGAAAAGCGCTCGGTACCATCGACCGCAAAGAAGGAAAGGGAATTGTTCGGATTTCTGCCCAGAACTGTGTGTCTTCGCGTGTTTCATAATACAATTCGTTCCATGAGACAGGCACAGGAAATGATACGAAGGGAAAGAGACATATATATTTGAAACGACGAATGAAGACGCTCTCGAGCATCGCGACACCTCCTTCGCGAGATTACTACTACGCTTTATTATAGTTTTGTGAGAAATTGAACGCACGAAATGTTCGAGATATTACTTGGACTGGCAGCACTGATTCTTGAGAGGAATTCTTATTTTGGTGCATTATATTGATTAAAGTTTCGAGTATCGATATCGACGGGAGTGTTTATAGTATCATAGTATGCTTTCCAGTTATTTTTAGCAGTTTCTTGTTGTTATTTTTTTGTTTTTTTATTAGTGTCCTAAGATATGCCAAGATTTAAGATTATTGGTGTAGAATATATTGTAGTATTTTTTACTTTATTTTTATCCGCTCCTTGAGATTAAATTGTAATCATCTCGTTCGTTAGCGAAAATCGTCCATTTGATTTAAGACCAAGGTCTAATATCAACAAATTCATACTTATCAATTAAAGAATATGACAAAGATAGAAACAAGATACATACGATCTTCTACCAACGACAGCAACTAATTATGGGAATAAGGAAAAACGAATGAACAGGATTTTTAAAAAAATATAGAGATTAAAATAACGCCATTGCGTCTGGTCGAGGCAACTGTTTAACTCGGCTAGTCAATACGAGCGGATGAAGCAATTGTCGTACGAGAGAGTGTCAAAGTGAAAGTGACCGTGCGTTATCATTATGATATCATTGCAAGCGATCCAATCTACTTAATATCGTAATGACGGTGTAAGCTTGATTAAATCAGAGTTAGGACAAGCGAGATGAACCGGTTACAAGGTCGTCGAGTTTTTCACCAATTTCCCACGCTGGAGAAAGTACGTACTTATCTGAAAATAGTACTGGAGCTCGATAATTGCAAATTTTTTTACAGCATCTGAGATGCTTATGGAGTACGTAAAAATGGTTAAAATCACGTATTTGTGTACATTTTCGAGATATCGATGGAAATTTTGGTTTCTTGGCAATTTTGTCAGAAGGCATTCGAATTCTATGTGTAGGGCATTTATGCTATTTTTCCCCAACGTTTTTCTCGTAAACGATAAGCGTAAGGAAAAAAATGAAACAGGAAAACGATGAATGGTCCAAGATGAACTACATATCCACGATAATATTCTTCATGGGGCAAGTAGAATAGAACAGCTGCAAATTACAGAACGAAGGAGACTTGGAACAAAAGAAAAGAGGGTGATTTTTATTTCCTGTGTGAAAGTCCGTTTTTATCCAACGTTCATCTCGACAAGCAGAGGAATAATATGAAAGAGAGTTTCTTAAGTAGCGTCGTTAAATATACAACTCTACCGCCATTTTTATGTCACAAAATGTAAATCACATTTTACACGGCATTCACAGCCTGTATAGCTTCAACAGATATTAAACGACATATTAAAAAACGAAAATATTTAATCGAAACAAGAACTATTAGAGTAACTGTATACATTACCTTCCCCAATTCCACAAATTTGTTAATTAGAATTTTGCAACAACATGACACTCTCGTTGCTTCTAGGTAGAACAATTTTACATGCATAAAAAGTAATACCTCGACAGCTATAATTCTGCACATTGCACATTGGAAGGAGTAGAATATGATTGTTTTGCTAATATCATCAAGCTGCTGAAGAGAGTTAGATAAACTGTAGTGTTTTCAACGACATGAGCGAACGTTTTCCAATTTAAAAATATCAGAATGAGATGTTACTAGATATCGAGAGATGTTGATATTCTAGTATGACTTGTAACTTTTCTTGATCAAAGAAGGTTAAAACGAAGGTATGAAATATTTGCTATTTGATTGTAGTCTAAGTTCAAATCATATAAACCAATTAGTTGTTTGTAATCGATGTAAGACACTCTGCCTAACTGATTTCCTTCCAATATGAGATAGCCCAACCTAACCCCAATCCTTGTAGGATTCCTGGCTGCATGATGGTTAATTTATCGTTTCCCAATTCCAGAAGGTTCCATCCTACAATATATCTACAAACTGCAGGCTCTACGCTAATAACCTTATTATCGTTTAACCGGAGGCGAATATACTGCTGTAACCGAGCTCCTGTCGATCGGTTCGATGCCATTCAATCCGAAATTCAGCCCCAACAAATGCGGCACGTCCGCCAATGAGGTCTTGGGATATCTCGTTAATCTTATTGTACATCAGATACAGGAAACTCAATTGCTTCGGTTCTGAGAACAGATTTGGCAACACTGGTATGACATTGTACGTTAGGTTTAGCTAGAATACATTTTCCAATCCTTTAAACGATTCCTTCTTCATTTCTCAGGTTTTCTTACCTTGACGAAAGTTCAGTCTCGCAGGTGTTAAATTTTTGAAACCGTTTCCCCCGATGGCCCACACGTTCAAGTGGAGGATCTTTGATCCTAAGTCAGATTCTTGTACGATGACGTCCGCCATGTTTTCCATTTTGTCACGCACCTCGTACTTTCCTATCTGTCTGTACGTCTGTTCTTGCACCGATCGACCGATAGGCGAAATCAGTAAGACGAGCATCGAAGAAAGTCAGACGGCCAGGAAAGATATTAAGAAGAATAAAATGGATAAAATTAAACATCTTGAGATCGAGTTTTCGCGCCCCAGACTAAGCGATTGACGATCGGATCGTGACTGACGTGTCACTCTGAATATTTGTTGGTTTAGCAGCTCTGTTAGATGGAAGCAACGACCTCTATACCGTTTAGGTTGATGGGGAATTCGCTAGGTGCCACTTACGTGTTAAAATAATGTTCAAGCGGTGATATAATGGACATAAACGAGGTGGAATTTTTATAATGAAATTTTTGTTGAAATATCGAATATATCAATTTTTTATCCATTTTAAAATTTTATGGTATACATTTACCTTTGCACAAGTTTTGAAGCAAATAGTAGTTGCTAAAGGATTTAAGAAATTATGGTTTAAATATATTGTGAATTAATCGTTTTTCGAGCACTTTAACTGAATATTTTGTTCGTAGGATGACGAGAAGATTTGATGTGTGAAAAAAAGGGGAAGATTTCCATTAAAAAAAGAAAATAGATGTGCTTTTTACACTTGGGAAAAAAATATCATCGTCAATACGTAGTTCACTTTGAACAATTCACCTTTTTAGCTTCATCACTATGTTTGTAGGAATAACGCTGGAAATTAGTAGCATGAGCAGTCTGCATATACAGTTAGATTCTTCAAATAATTTAAAAATCTTGTGAACTTTGAAAGAGAGGTTACGTGGAAATATTTTCGATGAACTTCACGTATTGCTAGATTTCTTTTCCTAATGATATTTTACGAAATAGTATTACGTCAAATGTTTATGTTACAGTTTGTTATTAATTTGCTACACTAGTTCGTCCTATAACACCAAAAGCCCTATAACACAATATAGAAATTATCTTGCAATTATGATATCAATTCTTTTGCAAAGATGATAGTAGTATCAACGTGGTTTGATCGTAACAAAGTTTCGCGATACATACAAATTGTACGAATAATAATAAATAATAAAGTACGAATTAATTTATAGGAAATGTTCAATTATACTTTTCGCTTATGTTCAAATCTCGGGATGAGAAATGTTGAAAGTGGCGGATTTCCCCATTGAAATCATGCTAAAGTGCTTTCGATCGCCGTAAAGGAACGAATCTCCTGGCAGATTCTTGTAAAACTATTCAAACATTTTTTGCGTGGATAACGGAATAGGAGCGACGGCGATCTAAAATGGATAAAAATCGAACAAAGCGTCTGAAATCAGTTAGGATAGACTCTAACGATGCAAGAACGCCATCGTCTCATTTTCCGTGACACTTTAAGCACTTAAGTAACAGCAATTATTTCCAGATGTCAGCAGTATATGCACCATCGCGACATAAAATGACATTACAAAAATGAAAACAATGAGCTGGTGTTTGGTGTAAGATGTCCAAGAAATACTCGACGGTGTTCAACAATATAATTTGTTTAACAATCAACAATTAACAATCCTCGCCTTCAAGTGGTTTCGTATAATTCTCCATTACCACTGATTTTCTCGCTTCTCCACTAGACTTGCTTCGACGTTGAAATTTGATCCTTCGCACTTCGCCGTTCAAACTCGAATGCCTCTGTTTACAGATTCGTTTCTTTTGTTGCCCTTCGATATCCCCACTACGCGCGCGTTTGTTAGACGTCCGCGACCGTTGCCACGTACGCTTTCTTCCAAATATTCGGCGAAAGGATCGTAAGGATATCCATGGCTCGTTAGGCATATCGGCCTTACGCTTCGATGATGTGTTTTGTGTCGCGAAGCCGTCGGAAAGTTTCATCGTCGAATGCCGTCGGAAAGTTTCGCCGTCGAGTGCCGCCATAAATATTTTCAATCTTTAGGTGACATCGCAGCGGGAGACTTCAATGCAAAGCACTAAGTCAGGCAAAGCACAGACACGGCTGTACTAGTCAGGCGCACTAATGCAGAAACAGCAGCCACATTACTGCAAGAGCACATCAGAAAATAGAAAAATGGCTACCAGATAAACAAATAAAAGCAAACCCCAGTAAATACAACGATATTACATTTACACTAAGAAAACGGTAATCACCAAATATCCAATTAAATGGCACGCGTATAACACAAACAAGGCAAGTTAAATACCTGGAACTTCACTTAGACACACAACTTACATGGAAGCATACTAAATAAATTATAGACAAAATACGGATAAAAAGAAGACAAATGTACTCGTTAACTAGTCGAAGTTCTAAACCTAGCATAGAAAATAAACTAAAAATCTACAAAACGATAGTAAAACCAATTTGGTCGTACGGAATACCACTACGGGGGACAGCAGCAATGCGCCACATAAATAAACTAGAGTCGCTACAATCGAAGATACTGAGAACAATAGCGAACGCCCTCTGGTATGTCAGAAACGAGGATGTACGTAAAGACTTGAAAATACCAACGGTGAAAGAAGAAATCGGCAGGTACGCAAAAATATACAAGGAAAGAGCGGCAACACAGCCAAACCAGCTGGCTGCCGAAGCGAGCAGTACTCTGATAGAAAAAAGACTAAAAAGAAAACAGCCCACTGACCTCGCTAAGGAAATAAAATGGTCAAAATCGAAGATGATATCCCGCTGGGGGTAGCCATCCACATGTTATTTAGTAATTAAGTTAGAAAAATTTACCAAATGTTCAGTTGGACAAATTGTAAAGTACAAATTAAATAATAAAAAAAAAAAAAAAATAAAAAACTTTAAGCACTTGGCACGTCGAATCGGATCCCTTGCGATTTCACCTTTTTCCTTAGCTTTGTTTCACACGCTATAGTATGGGAGGTGTGAAAAATTGTTGAATTTATCGTCGCTTAAATCGAATATTATCAGTTCAGTAAGCTAAAAGGCTCTAAGACGATTTATTTCTTGTTGTATAATGGTCGACGAGTAGAGGGGAGAAAGTCGTGGAAAAATAGTTGCCGAACGAATTAATCGTTCTTTTGTCTTGTGTTAGTGAATGTACGATCGAGATTTGTGAAAATTGTTACCACTTTTGGAGGGGAAAGAGAGATTTTTCACACGGATTACCGACAATAAGCGAATTCCTCGGTTCAACGAGCAAACCACTGGCTGATCGATTATTACACCGTTTTACTTCTTTGTTGCTATCCTTGTCGAACGTGTGTTAAAAACCGAAAGTGAAACTGTCTATTAATAACGTTCAAACTGGGATACGTTGGTACAGATTTTTTAAAAAATTGCTTCAAAAAGATCGTAACTTTCTTGATAGTTTTTACAACAGTATCATTGGAGAATGAAAATGGACGAATACGGAAAGACTTTATAAGATGAAATAATAAGATTACGACGAAGAAAGTAGAAGTAAATTAGGAAAATCTTCTTAAACTTGCCAGGATTGAACACTGTAAAGTAGATTAATGAATTTTATTATGCCCTTACCGTAGTCAACCCTTGCGTATTGTTTTAGGTATATAGAAAAAGAGATAAAAATGCTAAATGATTATGCTTGAAATGTAAAGAATACAAATTCTCTAAAATTTTCTCGAATTTGTCAAGAGCGAAAAGTTGAACATTTTATGACCTTAAGAGTCTCCAAATCTTGCGGC
The DNA here is from genome assembly GCF_000188095.3 of Bombus impatiens. Lineage (NCBI taxonomy): Eukaryota > Metazoa > Arthropoda > Insecta > Hymenoptera > Apidae > Bombus > Bombus impatiens. The sequence goes on along the minus strand of NT_176751.1, from coordinate 5,009 downwards.
ATTATAGACAAACGCGCGAATCTCGTGACAAATATGAGCATAAAAGGCGATGAAAGGTGATGCTAACGTTTAGTTTCCAAACATCTGTAGCGGCACTTGGCAACAATGTATATCGCCGAAGCGAAGTGCCATCAATATCCCAACAGTCCTTCCACCAATTGTTCGAGAAGAAGGAGTGCGTGGCAACGGTCGCGGACGCCAAACAAACGCGTGGATAGTGGGGATATTGAGGGGCGACAAAAAGAAAAGAAACGAATCCGATCGACAGTTAAGTTTGAACCGGGAAGCAATAAAGTCGAGTTGTAACCGCGCAGCGAGATTGACTAGCGAAACCGAGAACGATACGCGACGCGTACAAAAGACACTTGTTAATAAACATATTGTTGACCTAAACACCGAGTGATTATTTAACACACTACACCCAATGCTACTTCACATTAAACCAAAGTTGAGAAAACACTGTGTTAAAAACACGTGTCAACCGTGAAAAGGCAAATCAATTTCGCAAATTCTTAGCATTCCGTTGATATTATACATTCAGTTCTATATTCAGCGTTATTCAGTTAGTGCGACATTCGGGTCTTGAATAACCTGAAACTCGTTTCAAATCTCGTCCAGCAACTTCTATGTACTATGGATAATAAAACAAAGTAAAAAGAAAAACGACTAGAAAATAAAACGACTCTATTAGAGCCATTAGAAATGACTCATTGCAGATTGCAGGACACGCTTCACCAACCATACGACAAATAGTATATGTATAATGATTGAACACGGTCAGGACCACGAAACCTTTATATTTTATAGGATGGAACACGCGTTTTAATTCGGGAAAAAATTTTTTTATCGCTACAGAGTGGACTGTGCATCGCTCTGAAGTTCTGGCTATCGTTGTTCGTTCGACTGTTACTTTCTACGATTTATTACAGGTCATCTGGCTGGCCAAGCCAATTAAATCGAATCCCTGCTCCATCGGTGAATCCCGTCGATACCGTGGAAGATACTTTTTAGCCGGTTCACAGGATTCTGGATCGGCGATTTCCAGAGAATAGACCGATAAAATCAGTTGACTGACATTCCACGCCGCATCCTTTGTTTGTTAGAGAATTTCTCGGATCAATTATTCCTCGCAGAATTGATAGGTTTGCTTCGTTTCTGTGCAGTTTTTAAAAAAATAATAGCGAAAAGCAAAAATAAAAAACATAGCGACAAAAGGAAACAGAAATATTTCCTTAATATTTGTAATATTCCTTTTCAAGATTTGTAACTGTAAAATTTCACATTTTCTCATATAAACAGCTCAAGAACTCTCATCACCTGTCTTTCCATGCACAAAATCCCAATTCTCTGTTCACTATATACATGTCATAGTTAACAGAATGACGACTATATTTAATACAACTAAAAACAGACATTCATTCCATCCGATAAATATTTACAATATATATACTATCTTTCTTTAGATACTTCGTATGTATATGTAATGGGTTGATAAGAAAATTCGTAGTGTTTTTCACAATTGATATGTTCCGTGGTAGATTTTGAAAAGATTGCAAGAGGACTTCCCTTTGCACAAATTTTATCCATATTTAAAAGAAATACTACGTATATTTCAGTCGATAAAATGTGTATGCGATAAAAATACATTTGCTTCAAATTTTGCTCAAAGTTCGTTACTAACTTTTTGAATAATCTCATATCTTGTACTTGAATTCTGTAGCTTCACTACATAACGCTAAACTAGTAAGTAATAATTTCTCCGTCGATAACGACGAATCCGAATTTTATTTGCCAGAAGCTAATACGAACTCTCTTCTTTACGTGAAGCTATTAAAATCCTTCGCTAGAACAGAACCATCGATACGATAGCTTGCCGATATTCGTCCTGAAATACTATAACGTTTTCTCAGGAGTACAGCGATATGACAGGACAATAAAACCTGAAAAATTGCGGTGTAATCTCTGCAACGGAATGAATACACATATAGGTAGATACACGCAGGTTATGGATGTACCGTTGGTAGGTAAGAATGGTCGCAAATTAGAAAATGAAGAAGATTTGGGAAGAAACGTAGAAGCGGGTAATCCTGGAAACGATCCTGTTGATCGATTCGATATCGTCGAATGCCAAACCAAACCACAACAAATGTGACACGACAGCGGACGAGTCTTGGGGTATCTCGTTGATCTTATTGGAGGTCAGACATGGCGAAATGCAATTGCTTCAGTTCTCAGAACAGATTCGGTGACAGAGGTATAACGTTACTGTCTAGGTCTAGCCGTTCCAATCTTTCCAGTCCATTAAACGATTATTTTACTTCACAAACTTCTTTCCCACGGAGATCTTGTTACCCAGACCAACGATCAGCCCCATGGCCGATATATTTTTGAAAGTGTTTTCTCGAATAGCCAGCAGGTTGAAACCGCAAAACTCTTATTCTGGGACAAATTCTTTTTGGATAACGTCTACCAGAGTTCCCCTTTTTACCACATACTTTAAGCGTATCTGTTTGTCTGCACGTCGATCGTCCACCGATCGAACGATCGGCGAAAACAGTAACACGATCGATAAAACGGATAGAAGGAATTGAAACATCGTAAGACCGAGTTTTTGTGCGACAGACGAGGCGATTGACGATTGAATCGTGACTGACATTTCTCCCTCTCACATCATATTTTTATATTGTTCACGATCGTATATTGTTCACGTTAGGAAAATATATTTTCTAGCCGCGTAAATTAAGATGGCGCGTAAATTAAGATGGCGCGTAAATTAGGATGGCGCGTAAATTAAGATGGCGCGTAAATTAGGATAGCGCGTAAATTAGGATGGCGCGTAGATTAAGATGGCGCGTAAGTTGAGGCACGATTATTCGTATTAAAACGATATTCATGCGATGAGAATTTTGCAGTAACGTTCAATATATATGAATTCTTCACGTTCGCATAAATTTTCAACCAGATTCAGACATTTAGCCGACTTTTCTTAATTTTCTATACAATTTGTCTAAAATTTTCTCAATCACCTTACAGAAACAAAACTCAAAACAGCTGTTGGAGATCAATAATACAACTTTAATAATTTAATATCATGTTTCTGTAACATTACAAACGTTTCTGTGTATTCTAAATAGTCATCTTTCATAAATTATATTATTCCAACTAATTAATTTATCTGTATAACCTGATCAGGTATCAAATTGTAAACGAGATCAGCAAGGATACTACAAACAGAGATGTATGCTCCATGCTGTTAGTTGACCATAGACGATTCTTCATCTTGATGATGTCAATCTTATCCCTATCCGCTTGGTTCGTAAATTACAACGCCAAAAAGAATGTCGTTCGGTGTCTGGCTTAGTACGACGATGTCGATCATAATGATTGATCGCTGATGAAAAAGCAGCAGAAAAGTTGACTGTGTTTTATTTTACTCGGCCTCGACATCGTCGCTCGTTTGTCTCTCCGTGCATTAGCATGGAAAACCGACGACGACCCCTTCTGTGCAACTGTTTGTTTGCCTGGCAAATTCTGTCGTCGACAGGTGCTGCTACGTAGTACCCACGCGACTGCCGCAATAGACAGTCCAGTCCTGTCCTGTCTCGCGCGTGCGGCCATATTTACACAAGCGATTCGTTCATAACATCGGGGCAACGAATAATTTTGCGTTATGTCGGTCGATTATTTGAACGCGCTAATTGGTCTACTTGGGCGCGTTCTGTCCGACGATTAATTAGATGCGATTGTTGCACAGGGAGGTCAAATGGAGTGACTGTGTTGTTTGTTAACGTGGCTTGTCCGGCTACCGATTACTTGTACCATGTGTAATTCCATCGGTGTTTCAAATTTTTTATTGGCAATGATATATGGAAGCTTCTCTTCTATTTCTAATTTTTAGAACGAACTAATCTTTTGCGATGTAGTTTCAAGATTAGACTCAAATTTTTTGTTAGTTATGAATCTTAGGATGCATTAACATTTTATAACATTATGGAATACAATAACTTGAAGATTCGATATCCACGCGTTCATATTTTATTTTAACTGTTTATACTCGAAACTATTTTATTTCATTGATATAGTTCAACATCGATGTCAAATGGTTTACTTATAACAATTACTATCTTTCTTTCTATTGAATATACAAAATTCTGGGTTATAGAGGATTAAACTAAATTTTCCAGGTTTGCAAGTGTGATATATTAGGACATTGCAGGTATAACAATGCTGATGAATGTTGCAAGGATATTCAGTGGACAGTTGAGTATCCTAGTGAGGTTAATCTTTAATCTTCGTTTAAGAATCGAAGCAAAAAGTGGAAGATACAATAACAATACTAAAAGAATCAGCTTGAAATTATTACTTCAATATATACAGGGTGGTTGGTAACTGGTGGTACAAGCGGAAAGGGGGTGATTCTACGCGAAAAAAGAAGTCGAAAATATAGAATAAAAATTTTTCGTTCGAGGCTTTGTTTTCGAGAAAATCGACTTTGAATTTTCGCTCGGTACGCGTGCGGTACGTTATAACCGATCTCACTGTAGATCGTTGTCTCGATGCAAAAATAAAAAACAAAATTAAAAAAAAATTTTTATTGTATATAATTGAATTGTTACTTTACATTTTACGGGTGCAGTATATCTTTCACAATGGATTTTTATTTTTCTTCCGCAAATATAATACATAACTATTATTCGCGAATGTAATGCAATTAAGGAATACATTTTCGAAAGCTTTTCTCCGGTGCGCAGAAAATATTTACAAATTAGGAGAATATTTCGTAAGCCAATAATATTTCGAAAAAGAAATTTCTCAAATTCAGTAGCTTATTTTATCCGTCACGTTTATATCAGGAACACATTGCGATCTTATAGAACATAATACTTCGGTTTAACGTATATCGTATTACCACTCTCGCGCGATCCCCTCTAAATCCTGGCGTTTTTTTTCCTCGAGGTCGCCTCAACCTGAATTTTACATGTTTCAAGGGATTAACGACCAAACGAAAG
>NT_176750.1:11847-18405 GCF_000188095.3 Bombus impatiens | reverse complement strand
TTTAGCAATAGTTTTACAAAGACTTAAGGAAGTAGGACTCAAGATACGAACCAATACAGAGCTTAAGTGACGAAGAGATAGAACAAATGCTGAAAGAAAATCATGACTTGATAGGACATCCCGGAATACAAAAAACGTACGACAGAATCAGAGACAAATATAGTATCCCACACCTAATGGACAGAATAAAAACCAGAATAGAAACTTGTGAGACCTGTCAAACCGCAAAAATGACTAGGATTCGACCCAAAGAAGAACCATGTATAACCGACACACCATTGGAACCCAATGACAAGATAGCCATGGATATATTAGGACCATTGAAGAAAACGAAACGAGGCAATTGCTTTATACTCTCCATTCACGATGAACTCACAAAATACCTTATCCTTGTTCCTATAAAAAACCAACAAACAGAAACTATTTGGAATTCCCTGTTAGACCATTACATATACATATTCTCAGCACCTAAGAAAATACTGACAGACAGAGGACAAAATTTTATTAGTAGTTTAATGCAAAAATACGAAGAAGCCTTCAAAATAAAACACATTAAAACTACTAGCTTCCACCCCCAAAGTAATGGATCATTAGAGCGAACTCACGCTGTAATAGCAGATATGCTAAAGTGTGTTCAAAGGGACTCAGGGGAAGAATGGGACGAACATTTAAATTTCATATGCCTAGCCTACAATACGATGATACACGACTCGACCGGTTATACACCTTTTGAATTGACATTCGGACATAAAGCAAATTTACCCTCGACCATTTCACGAAATCCACAACGCACTTACGCGGACGAAGTAGCATTCAGAAAACGAGAATGGGATTCTAGACTTTCGAAAGCTCGCGACCAATTGATTAAAAGTAAACAAAGATATCAAAGAGATCAGAGACGACGAATAATAAAACCACAGTCAATATTTAGAGAAGGGGATAGAGTCTTAATACACAACGACCATAAAGAGCATAAATTAGACATAGAGTGGCTAGGACCCTACACCATTGAAAAAGTTAAAACACCGTATTATGAGGTTTTAATAGAAGGTAATATCAAGAAAATTAATGGAAACCGCTTAAAACCTTATTTTTCAGGACGGCCTTCATAACTATAATATATTTAGCCAACACGCAAACAGCAATATTACCAGAAAAGCCAATTGATCTAGACATAATCCGCAGAAACCCTGAGATTTTGGAGGACCAAAATCAATCTAAGAAGGGGGGTATGTAACGTCAATTCATATCAGATACCAGGCCACACACCACGGACAGGATGGCATCCAGATGTCTGCATATCCTTGGCGCGCACCCTCAATAGTCTTAAGTGCCCACCAGGGGCCTTGGCATTTTTATAGTTAAGGTCCTTCGGACCAAGCGAGTATTTCCTGTCTTAAATCTCTCTTTACGTTTATTGTTTACCACGTGTTAGCTTAGAAAGTTTGTTTTCTCCACATCTGGTATGTTCCGTTGGCAACTTTCTCGCGAGGGCGGCTAAAACCCTTCCTGGTCCACCAACCGTCCCATTATCCAATCGGAGACGGTGTCTACTGCCCTCACTTCCTTAACCAAAATTGTCATCAACAAATCCGATAGTACCGTGTCCTTAGACACACCCACCCCTAGCTTTCCTCAGACACAGTATCGTCAGTAAAACTTCACTTATTCTGTATCCTTAGAATAGTCAACATATCTATATCGGTCTCTACCCTTATAAGTCGCGTACTTAATGTATTGTTGTAACTAAGTCTTACATAACGTGGTTGGAGTGAATTGTGATTTATGCTAATTCAGTGCGTGTTACATTGTGATTGGTGAATTCACAATAAAGGTTGATTAAAACATAGTTAATTGTTGTGTTACGACTCAACTATATTTTATTCCCACCAACCAACCCTAAAAATTACGTGACACTCGCATGCTCTTAAAAATCGAAATACCGAGGGTCGATGTCCGTCGAACACTGGTACTGTCTCTATTGCATCTTTTAACTTAATTGGTTGGGGATTAACTTCTATCGGTATCGTCGCTTGGGAAATTATCGGCGATGATACGGGTGTCTTGATTTCTTTTTTTATTTTCAGTGAACGCACATCTTCTTGTAATTTATTCATTTTTGTACTAATGTCGCGAAACTTCGCATCCCATGCTTTAAGTTTTTCCGATAACATCAAGATCATGTCTTTGTCCAATGATTCTAATTTAGTAGCCATTATTTCTTAGTTATATATTTTATCGATAATCGTAACAACTTTAATCCTCCGTGGAACCTATCCCACCGTCTAAACCAACTTTAATCCCCCGTGGCGCGCATCCCACCGTTTAAAATAACTTTAATCCTCTGTGGAAGCGTATCCCACCGCTGCCACCAAAAAATAAATCTCTCTGTTACGTATTCGTTTGTTTAATTCAAATTAAATTTAATATTTTTGTTTAACTTATTTTCTGTTTGATTTTGGATTTCATCAGAAGGGAAATATTGAAATGATATGATTGCTATTGAAATGATATTATTGTGTATGAAATATTGATTTAGATTTCTGATTAATACGGTAGATGCTGCCACCAGAAATAGTCTAAGTTCAAAAATTTTTTTTATTGTTATTATTATTATTATTTTCTTTAAGCTAGGAGTGTTAGTGTGTGATGGGTATTGTTCGTCTGTCGTGTCTTTTGGTAACTACTAGATTGAATTCCCAGTCTGGAAGTGCCTCTGTAAGCACCTTCTTGACTGTAGGAAAACAATCCTTGTATCTTCGTTTGTCGGGGTTTTTGTTACTTCGTAAGTGCTTATCCAATAATTTACGTTTAATGGGTAGCGTTAACTAACGTTTAATGCAACTGGCAAACGAATTCCACTTTTCGGCTAACCTGCTATGCGCAGGAGTACTGGCACGGGAGCGGATTAAAGTTATTCGGAATAGACAATTGATATTGACAAATATATTTATTTCGTCCGATTGAGTTATATTAATGTAAATATGTTATAATTTATTCGATTTTTGTCGATTAAAGGTATTACAATGTCGGTTATAAGTATCGTCGGATACAAATATAGATGTATTATACGGTAGTATATAGTAAGTATGTATATAGATATAGTGAATGTTCGAGCTACTGGTCGGATAGGGTTTCAGAAATGTTCGATAAGATTTATTTATTGCGGTAGGATTAATGACGAAGACTAATTTCTACTCTTTCGGGCGATTAACACAATATGGTTTATGATAAACGCTATTGTATGATGTGGGCGATGGTAATCGAAATTGGGAGGAATGCGTCTCGCAATGTTCGGAAATAGGTGAACTCGAGGGCGAAAAACTCGGTGCAGAATCTTCGCGATTTAATTCTAACTCTTCTCGGCGCCTCTTTTCTTCCCTTTTAACTTCTGCAGCAATTAATCGTTTATATGGGTATTGTTCGTCTATAGTGTCTTTGGTAACTAGATTGAATTCCCAGTCTGGAAGTGCATCTGTAGCACGTTCTTGGCTGTAGGAAAACAAATCTTTGTACCTTCGTCTGTCGCGTATTTCCTGAACTTCGTAAGAGTTTTATCCGGTAATTTACGTATAATGGGTAGCGTTAACTAACGTTTAATGCAACTGGCAAATGAATTCCACTTTTCGGCTAACCTGCTATGCGCAGCAGTACTGGCACGGGAGAGGATTAAAGTTATTCGGAATAGACAATTGATATTGCCAAATATATTTATTTCGTCCGATTGAGTTATATTGATGTAAATATGTTATAATTTATTCGATTTTGTCGATTAAAGGTGTTACAATGTCGGTTATAAGTATCGTCGGATACAAATATAGAAATAGTATATGGTCGTGTACAATAAATATATATATGTAGATATAGTAAATACTCGAGCTTCTAATCGGATAAGTTTTACAAATGTTTAGTAGGGTAAGATTTATTTGTGTCGATAGGATTAATGGCGAAAGCTAATTTTTACTCGTTCGGGCGATTAACATAATACAGTTTATGACAAACGCTATCGTAAGATGTAGGCGATGGCGATCCAGATTGGAAGGAATGCGTCTCGCAATGTTCGGAAATAAGTGAACTCGAGGGCGAAAAACTCGGTGCAGAATCTTCGCTGTTTAATTTTTTTAATTAATCGCTCTTTTGGCGCTTCTTTTCTTCCCTTTTAACTTCTGCAGCAATTAATCTTTTGTACCAACGTTCGGCTCGCTTCTTGCTGAGGTGGCTTTTATCTTTTCGATTCTTTCTTGATTTTGTCATCTAATGTGATCAAGGTGAAGTTAATATCATTCTCTGTGTGCGACTTGTGCGACTTCGCAAGCCTTGCCCAAAGACGGGCAATATTTGCCAACGATGGGAAGAGGAATGCGAAAATCGATAAGTGTTTTCGATAATTGAGAACACCGTAACACAGATTTAACACAGCGAATAATCAGTTAGATTTAACAATTTAGAAAATATAAGTCATTTTTGGCAACTAGTGAAGTCGTAAGCGAGAAATGATTATTTTAATTGGCAACTAGGTTCACCGTGGACAATCAGTGTGGCTTCGTAGGCCTCGCCCAAGGATGAGCAATCTGCTAACGATGGGAAGAGGAAAACGAAAAACCATAGATGTTCTCTGCGTTGAAAACACCGTAATCACTGGTTGATACAGCGAACAATTGTAAACGAAATAGATCGAAATTTGATAAAGTTGTTTTATTCAAGACAATTTATTAAATCTTGAGCAAGAACGTTTATTTCAATTTTATATCGTGAATTCAAGACGTTCGGATGAAATCTATGTAAATTGTGTGCTTGATAGTTTTATCTGTCAACTATAGCTGCCGACGGGTGCTTTTGTTCAGAGACGACTTTGTTCGACTGCAAGTTAAAAGAGAAGAGGATATACAATTTCAAATTTCCTACCTTGATTAGATGTAAAGTCGATCGGCGGTATGTATGGCTTGGTGACGTGTCGAATTTTGACAATTAACTTTGATTCCGCAGATGAAGTGACAATACGAATGCTTAATTCGAATGATGATTTTTTGAAACCATATTTAATATTCGATTTCGACGGACAGAGTGACGATGTGAACGATTTGAATTTTGGATGAAGACTCTTGAGTTAATATTCGATTTCGACGGACAGAGTGACGATGTGAATGGTCTGAATTTTGAATAAGGACTCTTCTACTCTATGTTATTCCCGCTTATTTATAATTTCCTAATTGTCACGTGATAGATCATCTCTATTGGGAATCACAGCATTGTTACGTGACAAATTAGGAATATTGTAACTGCCTACTTTCGCGGATTGTGCTGAAGTTTCGTCTTCTTGATTATCTTATTTACGCTATTCCTAATTTCTCATATCCTTGAGACACGTAGATGCTGCTGAAGTTTCGTCTTCTTAATTTCTCATATTTCGTTGGGTATTAGGGACATGCAAGGTGCGTGATAAAATGTCGGTATCGTAGTAGCTCGTATTTTGCTAATGGTGCGTCTGCGATGTTTCCCAGAATGTTCTTACTGATGCCAGTGGAACGTGGCAGGCGCGGGCCAACTTGTCCTTGCTGAAGTTGCATCTGCGATGTATCTGGTAACTTCCTTGCTGATGCCAGTGAATCATTCAACGCGCATGGCAACTTAGTATTTGCCGAGTCTTCTTATGCGTTAAAATATCATTTTTTTTATAATAGTAAGCTTAACATATTATTTCATGGTTTGTTTCTCACGGCTGGTTTCTATTAATTTCCAATATTCTTGCGTTACGTTGTATTGATCATTATTTATTCTTTCTTTGTTACGATCTTCCATTTTTATTATCATTTATTAAATATTTATTCCTTCACTGAAAATATGATCTGTTTTGTAACGCATAAAGGCTACTATATGCACGTGTTGATTATCCAAAATGGCCGCCTGTGAATGTTCGTAGTATACAGTGACATTTTATTAATGCGAAATCCATTATTTATCCGTTAATTATTTGTGACTCCATTTTAATAGTTGACGTATAATTGCAGTGGGAATAATATTATTTGCATTTATTTAATGTGCGTAATTATTGCATGTATTCCGATGTGTAAGAGCTATTGTCACGACCGGCATACTTCAAATCCGACGGACTGACGATAGAGATGAAGATGTGGCGGCACTCGGTGACAATGTATATCGCTGAAGTGCCTAATGAACCATCAACATCCCAACGGTCCTTCCATCGAAGGTTCTAGAAGAAAGAGCACGTGGCAACGATCGCGGACGCCTAGCAAATGCATGGACGGTGGGGATGTTGAGGGATGACAAAAGAAAGTAATCGGATCCGATCGAAAGTAAAATCATAAGAGTCAGTCTTAGAAAGTCACGCCTAGGGTTCGGAAGTAGATAGTAAAGTGTATTGATGTTAGAAAAAAAATAAAGTTTCCTTTTTTTATTTTTTACCTCAAATTCCTTTTTTATTTTGTTATTTTACGTGACATTTTGGCGATCCTGCCAGGATAGTGAAAAGTGTTTGTTCGGAAACCAAAAGACATTCATCATCTACGGAAGATCGAATTATTTGGGACTACGGTCATC